>NC_051229.1:32513098-32560598 GCF_015220715.1 Pygocentrus nattereri
TCTCTCACTTTGTATGCTTAAATGGTTCTTTGCGAGGTGAAATGGTTGTTCAGATTGATGAACGTGTTGTGTGCGTGATTCTGTGTAGAACCTTCAATCAGAAGAACCACTTCACCATCTTCAGAATGAAGGAGCATGTGTTGTATGTGGTGATCTGTGGAACCTTTTTGAAAGGGGTTCAGTCAGAAGAACCACTTGACCATGCAAAGAACCATTTTAGCATCTGAATGTTCAATATATGCTCTTTATAAAGATGGCTCTTCTTGGGTTCTTTAGAAAAGCAGTAGTTCTATATAGAACTTAAAGAACTTCTTAAGAAGTTCTTAAAGAACCCTTTGCATTCTGAAAAGGTTCTTCAGAATGAAGGAGCATGTGCTGTATGTGGTGATCTGTGGAACCTTTTTGAAAGGGGTTCAGTCAGAAGAACCATTTCACCATGGAAAGAAACATTTTAGCATCCAAAGGGTTCTATATATGCTCTTTAAAAAGATGATTCTTCAAGGGTTCTTTAGTAAAAACAATGGTTCTTCAGATTGATGAACAACGTGTTGTACGTGGTTCTGTGTAGAACCTTCTTGAAAAGGGTTCAATCAGAAGAACCACTTCACCACACAAAGAACCATTTTAGCATCTAAATGGTTCTATATATGGTCTTAATAAAGATGGTTCTTCTTGGGTTCTTTAGACAATCAGTAGTTCTATATAGAACCATAAACACTCAAAAAACCCTTTGCATTCTGAAATGGTTCTTCAGATTGAAGGAGAATGTGCGCTTAATAAACATGGTTCTTCTAGGGTTCTTTAGAGAAACAGTAGCTCTATATAGAACCATAAACACTCAAAGAACCCTTTGCATTCTGAAATGGTTCTTCAGATTGAAGGAGAATGTGCTGTATGTGGTGATCTGTGAAACCTTTTTGAAAAGGGTTCATTCAGAAGAACCATTTCACCATGAAAAGAACCATTTTAGCATCCAAAGGGTTCTATATATGCTCTTTAAAAAGATGATTCTTAAATGGTTCTTTAGTAAAAACAATGGTTCTTCAGATTGATGTAGAATGCATTGTGTATGGTTCCATATAGAACCTTGACACTGTGACATTGGAAGAACCTTTTTGGTCCTGTTTAGAGCAATTTTAAAGTGTTCTCTTTATATACACGTTCTCTATAAATCTGAAAAACTATTTCAGTATGCAAAGGAGAAAATGGGAATGGTTCTGTATTCACTGTTTAAAAAGATGGTTCTTTAAGGGTTCTTTAATAAAGAGAATGATTCTATATGGAAGCATGAACCCTCTATGAACCATTTCCATGAGTAAATAGTTATTTGAAGGTGTCATCATTTTTCAGTTTGATGGAGAATGTGTTCTATATGGTTCTATGCAGAACCTTTTTGAAAGGGGTTCTATATAGCACTGAAAAGGATTCTTCTATTATCACAAGCTTGACATCGTAACAATAGCAGAACCCTTTTTTATAACTATTTTGAAAAAATATGCAGCACATTTTTCCTAAATCTGAAGAACTGTTTCATCTTGAGAAGAACATTTACGCATGAAACAGAACCATTGCCTGTTCTAAAGAACCCTTGAAGAACCGTCTGATTTAAAAATGAATATAAGATAAAGTGATGCACTGAATGTACTTGATCTTAATGAGTACATCATTTTTAGATCATATATCAGAGAAAAATCTCTTGAAATCAATGTTTTATGCCTCACAGCTGGACTGGAGGTTCAGTGTTAAGTTAGACTAAATGTCTAAAACAAGTTTAAGTTGAATAAAAACTTGCTTTAAACGCAGGTTCATAAATGTGTTTTCCTTTACTATATTGATCCGTAGGTCTCTGTTCATAAACGGCAAAACAAATTTACTATAAAATGAAATAATGTTTGTATGAATTCTATATTGAGGTCTATTTACACAAAGTTAGGTTAGTTCATCATTTATGTTGAATAGACACTCTCAAAGTTTTACGCTGCTGCGCTGACGTTGAACCGCGTGCTGCACTGGGTCGATATGACCAACAGGTCAAAACCAGCTCTAAACAAAGTGACCGCTGTGCCCTGATTGGTGCTCTGGCTTTGCGCTTCTTTCATTTTAACATGTTATGTTTTTATACACACAGAAACCAAAAGGAACGACAGATTTCACAAAATGTAGCGGAGTAAAAAGTCAGATATTAGACTTTTAAATGTAGTGGAGTGAAAGTAGAACGTCACCCAAAATGGAAAAACTTCAGTAAAGTACAGATACACGAAAAAAGTACTTGAGTACAGTAACAAATTACATTTACTTAGTTACTGCCCACCACTGCTCAGTAGTAATCCTGAGAAATAAATACCTTACAAAACATAAATGTGAATTTATTTTATTTCATTTATCCTCCTAATATAACATCAGCTGCTGTTTCTGTTGCTGGACAGGGTCACTGCCTCAGTGACCACTCATACCGCTGTAAGAGATCTGTTATGATTGTAATTATTCATCAGAACTGATTAAGCCTGAAGCTCATTTGCTGAGGTCAAATCGAAACAGTGGCTTTAGTCTCTCATCTCACACTTCACTTTTAACCCCCTCCACCAACCTGCTGCTGCTCCCTCGCTCGCTCCTCTCTCCTCCTCAGCACCTCCCTCTCTCACTGTCCCTCTCTCTCTCCATCTCTCCCTCTATCCCTCTCTCTCTTTGTTTTTCTCTGTCCTCTTAATACCGTTCTGTCTGCCTTGTTTCTCTTTTCCCTTTACTTCTTCTTGCTCTCTGTCTGTGTCTCTCTTCTCTCTTTCTTTCTCGCTCTCTATTTGTATTTATCATTTCTTTCTGCTACTTCTTTATCTGTATCTCTCTCTGTCTTTCTGCGTCTCGGTGTCTCTCTTCTTTCTCTTTCCCTTTCTGTCCATTTCTCTGTCTCCATTGTTTCTCTTTTCCTTTAATTCATCTCTCTGTCTCTCTCTCTCTCTCTCTCTCTCTCTCTCTCTCTCTCTCTCTCTCTCTCTCTCTCTCTCTCTCCAGTTTGGCCCAGATGCCCCTCCCTCCTTGTCCTCTTTAATTTTTAATTACTGCTGTCCCGTCACCTTTGCTGCATTCGTGGCATGCTGGAATTAAGCTCCGGCAGGGAGGGAGGGTCCAGAGCTCCGTCCACTTAAGGCCATCAGCGGCGCAATTATGCAGGGAGGCACACACCACTCAGAGCCGGTCATAACACTCTCCAAATGACCTGAAATGAGGGTCAGAGGTCAGGGAGAGTAAACCGAGAGGAGTAGCAGACAAGGCCTTGTCTGTAGTGAATGTGAGGCATAAAACATGTAAGACTTCATGTATGGAAATGAAGAGAGATGGTTAAAGCAGGACGATGAAGGTACTGGGAGAGAGAGTGTGTGTGTGTGTGTGTGTGAGAGAGAGAGAGAGAGAGAGAGAGAGAGAGAGCATGTGTGTTGAACAGAGTGGTTCCATTAGTGCCAGTTTGATGGAAACAGTAATTGATGGGTCAGCGCATTTCGGAGTCATGGCTAAAGCTGTGTTAATTGTCATAAGAAGTTCAAATTGATTGGGGGCCCCTGCATTAGTACATAAATTTGAATTGATTAATGTTTTGTTCTGAAATGAATGTGCTCAGCGAACAGGTTGCGTGGTGCTTTATTTATCTGCTTCATTAAGGCGAGGGGCCTGGGGAGGACAGGAGAGGGGGGGGGGCAGGGTTAGGTCAGCAATCATACACAGCAACAATCAGCACTAAGCCAGAGTAGAGTTTACTGTCGTCTCAATGCGGTTCTGAAATCATATCAATGATCTTAGCCATTATAGCAATAGTTTGGTAAGAAAGCAAACTCAAGTATAGTGAGTCAGCTGAGACATGTTTGGTCTCTGAAATTTCTTTCGGTAGTCTTGCACTGGAGATGTGAATAAAAGGGCTAAAATACTTAAGAAGTGATGGAAGCTTACAGCCGACCGGTTAGCATCACGCAAACTGCACACCTGAATCATCACACGTTTGACTCAAACCCTGTGGAGGTTTGGAACTATGGGCAACATTCAGGCCTTCAGCTAACTGCTATTACTGGTTTTAGCTATGCTACATACCTCTTGTCTGTATTTATCACTCCAGTGCAAACTAATTGAGTAAACATGTTTTAGTGGATCAACTTCTGCTGCAGGCCCTCTAGTGGCCATTTCAACAATGGAATACAAATCAATGTGAATTAATATTTAAGCAATAGAACACGAGACAGAGTGTGTTACCATGAAATAACATCACGGCTGTGATTTGGTCGCAGATCATCACAGCCATGATGTTATAGCAGTAGCACATGACCTCGAGTGTTCTGTTGCTTTTATACAACAGTTAAATAAATAAAGTAAGAAATTAATATTTAATATGTTTTAATGTTCAGTTCCTTCTGCCAAATTATAGATCCTTAATGAGCAGCTTGTTGCTACGTCAGAGTAACGAGCTCCGTCCACTCGCTGCACAGTCAGCAATTCGTTCTCCAGCTCCACACACAGACCACACACATCTGTTGCATGATGTCAAATAAAATATTTTTGCTCTTACCCTGTTATCAGAATAACTAGGACTCTATGTCCTTGGCTCTGCATGTGATATATTGTGCAAGAAGCTGCTAGTGAGCAATGAGGGACAAAAGGGAAGGGCTGAGAACCTCCTGCTGTGAAAAGACACCTCCGGCCCAAAGATGACAAATGGAAATCACAATTGCAGCATTCTTGATACCAAATATTGCCATAATAAAAAATAAAAAAAATGCAAGAATAAGAACTGATCAACTTCACATTTGGCATGTTGATCTTGACATCCTTTTATGTAGATTTGCAGGAATGAGACAAAAATTAGAAACCAACCCGTTGGATTGCAGGCATTTTACAGGTTTAACAGTGGCAAATCATCACAAAACATATATGGTATATTGATGTATTGATTCTCCACCAGCCATTGGAATCAGCCACAATGTGTTGGCTTATAAGTATTAAAATCTATCTTGATTCTGGTTGGCAAATCAAACAAATTTCCATTAAAGATGCCACAATGGGTGTTGCATAGCCTTGCATCACCAAAATGACAACTTTATAGGAGAAGGAAAAACATACTTTACTTTTAATGTAAGTCAATAGAATCAGTTTTTTCCACATCATTTTGGGTCATTTCTTTTAGTCCATTCATCATGAAACTTACATACAGTGTAAAGGGCAACAGGCATTTTCAAATTAAGTCAAAAACTGAAAAACGACGAAAAACGGAGATACAAGGTTTTCTTCCGACAACAGCAACATGTTCATCCATATGGTGGCACCAGTGAATAGCTGCTTCTGAACTCCACTCCACTCTCCACTGCTCTTTTTGTGGAATCAGGACCAAATGTAGACTGTGGGATCACACCTCCTACCATAAGACGCCAGTGACAACCTGAAGCACATTCTAATTCTTCACATAGAAGTGAAGGTAGTCAATGACCATGCATTGAACAGCAGAGATGTAGAGGACACTCAGACAGGTTTGAGGCCTTCTCAGTATTCTAGTGAAGCAAGGGAAAAGCTTCTTATATTAAGAAAAACAATTCCTATTAATGGCTTTACTGTCCCCTGGGACTGTAGTCCCATTTTCCTTTATATCGGAATTCTCCAACTTTCCACTACTTTATAAATACCTCCTTTGTGTATTCATGGTATAGTTACATTTAATTCAGACCAAATTCATACAAAGTAATCAAATGAAATTTGTTCAGATATTTTTGTGTAATTATTATTTTCATAGTTCCCAGAACACAGTGTTACATAATCATAATCAAATCTGCTTTTACTGTGTCATACAGACATATTGATCAAAAGGTGTACTACTACTAATGGTGGTGGTCAACAGTGCGATGGACCTGATTGGCATAAAGGGGGTGCTTCAGTGACTCATTAGAATTTTGACCCATAGCTTCTATGCTGTATGTCATAGAGGTGAAGTCCTTTTTTCCATTGATTGTGTATGGTAACTACACTACTGGACTATTTAGCTCTGATTTATTCACATTTATGAAAAATCAAGTATAAATGAATTTCTCTTTTTTGCCCACTGTGCAACTGTATGAAGTTTCTGGACACCACTCAAAAACACAGGTGCAACCTATATAATTTAAATCATGAATGTGCAGCTAAAACAGCAAAATATTTTAGGCACTATTACAATTTAGATTAATTTGTTTTACTAGGATGCAAATAGCTGTTTTTCAGCAATTTTTGGCCAACTTTTTATTTGGTGTGCTGGATTTTTGTAACATGCTTTTATTAAGATCTACAGGCATGACTTAAAAATGAGCAATCAATCAATCAGATTTCAGGCATTTCACAGGTCTAACCACGATAAGTCATCTCAAAACCTGAATGGCATATTGATGCATTGGCTGTCCACCAGCCATTGAAACTGACCACAATAGGGTGCTACGTGTGTTTTTAAAATGAAACATAAGCAAATATTTTTATACTTGAAATTGACCATATGTGTTAGAAAATAGCACTTGTAAAACTTGTTTCTGAATTTTCAAGGCCGCAATACATAATTTAAATTGTGTTTTTGTGGGTTTCTCACTTGTAATTTGATGCCTGGGCCCGTAAACTGCAGTATGTGGCTATATTTTTCTTCTTCTTACTATTATTATTATTATTATTATTATTATTATTATAATTACTATTTTCTCTTCTGTCATGTACATATCATGTTAGGAAAGATGTCGGAAAGAGGGGGGCTAATGATATTGGCACAGACTACAAAAGAAATCAAACTGGGCATCTATGATTTCTTCTCGTTCTTCTCCCACGAGCTGTTGAGAGCACACATTTGAAAAGACTGCAGAACCATCACGACCTGGGTGCACGGACGCTCTTATTGACACAATGGAGGCCAAGATGAAGTACTTTAATATGTTAAAGCCCCTCGAGGGTCCGAAGAGAGGATATGCTGAAGCCTTACTATCCTCCTGCCCTCTATTTTTACAACAGCAACCTGGACTTGATGGTGCTTTATTGGTGTACAATGCTGTATTTTAGCAAAGAAACAAGGGTCTTTATCTTTTTTGTCTCTTTTTCTCTCTCTCTCTCTATCTTTCCTGCCATGTAGAGCAGAAAGATTAAAGCCTTTACTGGAGTAGTTCAGCACGCATCATCTGTCCATTCTCAACCTGATGAAGAGGATGATGAACCTGTTGGCCAGCAGCAGCTACAGAGTGATCAGTTTAATAGGGAATTAAAGTATCCAGGCTCCACCCTTTAATGCATTGTTTAATAGTTACTGTCACTAGATTGGATAAGCTTCACAAAAATCCTATTGAATCTTATAGGCTGGAGAGTTTAGAGTTGCTACTCTAGCTCAGATTGAGTTTTCAGATTCAGAACTGAGCTGAAAGAAGTTAATGAAGCTACTTAAAAAAGAAAACATTGGTAATAGTAACAAAACATGCCACCATGCTGGTGTTAGCTGGATTGCGCCACCAAAAAACCTACATTTACATTTTCTCATTGGATTGAGTGGAATTTTTGCTAACATTCTATAAAGCTGGCCTAACCTCAAAACAATGGCCAGAGCACTGGGATATAACAAAGGTAGTCACCATTCACTGGACCCTGTTACCTGTCCCATATGTACATAATGCATCCACCTGCCCTCCCCCATTGCATTACTATTTCACAATGGTCAACACACATGCGGAAATGTCCAGTCTAATCTCAAAATTACAATACAGCCTTTTCTATTCATGCTATTATAGCTGCAGTGTTGATATTAACAGGATTACACCAATCATGGAGCATGCGTTCAGTTCAACAATACCAGCTTAGGCTTGTCACAGGGATTCTGGGATTGGAAAACAAAGATTCATATTTACAATATGGTGATTAGCAGGGTGGTCTGATAATGCTTTTCTGCCATACAAATCTGCATGTATTGCTCTATCCCATGGCGAGTGCTGGTATAGAGGGGTGAGGAGTAGAAAAGGCCTTGAATGTCCCAGGATGGACTGCGGCAGGCTTTGTATGGGCCTGTACAACCTCATTAGTGCCAATTCAATTCTGACAGGAATGTAGAGTGAGAGAGAGAGAGAGAGAGAGAGAGAGAGAGAGAGAGAGAGAGAGAGAGAGAGAGAGAGAGAAGCTTCACAACAGTTAAGCGTCACACTGTTAGAAAGTCAATGTATTTCATTTAGCATTATATTAGGTGGTTAAATTCTAGTATTTTTCCTGCCTTTGTCGGATTGTGCACACTTCTGAAAAGTGCTTGCTAATGCTTGAAGAAACTGAAATAATAGAATATATCACATCAAACATAAACCACAAGTCAGTACAGTTTGGCTGTCTTATCATGCTGTCTTAGTGTGCTATCAGAATTTATAAAAAAATATAAGTTCTAAAACTGTAAGTGGCACATGATTGTAACCATTATGTACATTTCAATTGTAGATGAAAGATCTCAGAATATATATGACTCTAGCTAAGTAGCTAACCAACCTTCCAAGTAGAAAGAATACAAAGCACTTACACCAGGCCAGCTAACTTGCTAGCGACATATCTCTGATGAAAAAGCACTTCCATCAGGTTAGCTAAATAACCAGGTTTCTGAATACAAAGCACTTCGTCCAGGCTAACTAACTAATCACTTTTCTGAATGCAAAGACTTGGAATAGTCAAGCTAACTAGCTAATACCAGCACTTCTACCAGGCTAACCAACTTAATCATGTTAAAGAATACAAAGTACTTCCACCAGGCTAACTAACTAGCCATGTTTCTGAGTACAAAGCACTTTTACCAGGCTAACTAACTTCATCTTGTTCCAGAATACAGAGCACTTTTACCAGGCTAACCAATTTAATCATGTTCCAGAATACAAAGCACTTTTACCAGGCTAACTAACTTAATCATGTTCCAGAATACAAAGCACTTTTACCAGGCTAACCAATTTAATCATGTTCCAGAATACAAAGCACTTTTACCAGGCTAACTAACTTAATCATGTTCCAGAATACAAAGCACTTTTAACAGGCTAACCAATTTAATCATGTTCCAGAATACAAAGCACTTCTACCAGGCTAACCAACTTAATCATGTTCCAGAATACAAAGCACTTTTACCAGGCTAACTAACTTAATCTTGTTCCAGAATACAAAGCACTTCTACCAGGCTAACCAACTTAATCATGTTCCAGAATACAAAGCACTTTTACCAGGCTAACTAACCTAATCTTGTTCCAGAATACAAAGCACTTTTACCAGGCTAACCAACTTAATCATGTTCCAGAATACAAAGCACTTCTACCAGGCTAACCAACTTAATCATGTTCCAGAATACAAAGCACTTTTACCAGGCTAACTAACTTAATCTTGTTCCAGAATACAAAGCACTTTTACCAGGCTAACCAACTTAATCTTGTTCCAGAATACAAAGCACTTTTACCAGGCTAACCAACTTAATCTTGTTCCAGAATACAAAGCACTTTTACCAGGCTAACCAACTTCATCTTGTTCCAGAATACAAAGCACTTCTACCAGGCTAACCAACTTAATCATGTTCCAGAATACAAAGCACTTTTACCAGGCTAACCAATTTAATCATGTTCCAGAATACAAAGCACTTTTACCAGGCTAACCAACTTAATCTTGTTCCAGAATACAAAGCACTTCTACCAGGCTAACCAATTTAATCATGATCCAGAATACAAAGCACTTTTACCAGGCTAACTAACTTAATCATGTTCCAGAATACAAAGCACTTTTACCAGGCTAACCAACTTCATCTTGCTCCAGAATACAAAGCACTTCTACCAGGCTAACCAACTTAATCATGTTCCAGAATACAAAGCACTTTTACCAGGCTAACCAACTTCATCTTGTTCCAGAATACAAAGCACTTCTACCAGGCTAACCAACTTAATCATGTTCCAGAATACAGAGCACTTTTACCAGGCTAACCAATTTAATCATGTTCCAGAATACAAAGCACTTTTACCAGGCTAACTAACCTAATCATGTTCCAGAATACAAAGCACTTTTACCAGGCTAACCAATTTAATCATGTTCCAGAATACAAAGCACTTTTACCAGGCTAACCAACTTAATCATGTTCCAGAATACAAAGCACTTTTACCAGGCTAACCAACTTCATCTTGTTCCAGAATACAAAGCACTTCTACCAGGCTAACCAACTTAATCATGTTCCAGAATAAAAGGACTTTTACCAGGCTAACCAACTTCATCTTGTTCCAGAATACAAAGCACTTCTACCAGGCTAACCAAATTAATCATGTTCCAGAATACAGAGCACTTTTACCAGGCTAACCAATTTAATCATGTTCCAGAACACAAAGCACTTTTACCAGGCTAACCAATTTAATCATGTTCCAGAATACAAAGCACTTCTACCAGGCTAACCAACTTAATCTTGTTCTAGAATACAAAGCACTTTTACCAGGCTAACTAACCTAATCATGTTCCAGAATACAAAGCACTTTTACCAGGCTAACCAACTTCATCTTGTTCCAGAATACAAAGCACTTCTACCAGGCTAACCAACTTAATCATGTTCCAGAATAAAAGGACTTTTACCAGGCTAACCAACTTCATCTTGTTCCAGAATACAAAGCACTTCTACCAGGCTAACCAAATTAATCATGTTCCAGAATACAGAGCACTTTTACCAGGCTAACCAATTTAATCATGTTCCAGAACACAAAGCACTTTTACCAGGCTAACCAATTTAATCATGTTCCAGAATACAAAGCACTTCTACCAGGCTAACCAACTTAATCTTGTTCCAGAATACAAAGCACTTTTACCAGGCTAACTAACCTAATCATGTTCCAGAATACAAAGCACTTTTACCAGGCTAACCAATTTAATCATTTTCCAGAATACAAAGCACTTTTACCAGGCTAACCAACTTAATCATGTTCCAGAATACAAAGCACTTTTACCAGGCTAACCAACTTCATCTTGTTCCAGAATACAAAGCACTTTTACCAGGCTAACTAACTTAATCATGTTCCAGAATACAGAGCACTTTTACCAGGCTAACCAATTTAATCATGTTCCAGAATACAAAGCACTTTTACCAGGCTAACCAACTTAATCATGTTCCAGAATACAAAGCACTTTTACCAGGCTAACCAACTTAATCTTGTTCCAGAATACAAAGCACTTTTACCAGGCTAACCAACTTCATCTTGTTCCAGAATACAAAGCACTTCTACCAGGCTAACCAACTTAATCATGTTCCAGAATACAAAGCACTTTTACCAGGCTAACCAACTTCATCTTGTTCCAGAATACAAAGCACTTCTACCAGGCTAACCAACTTAATCATGTTCGAGAATACAGAGCACTTTTACCAGGCTAACCAATTTAATCATGTTCCAGAATACAAAGCACTTTTACCAGGCTAACTAACTTAATCTTGTTCCAGAATACAAAGCACTTTTACCAGGCTAACCAACTTCATCTTGCTCCAGAATACAAAGCACTTCTACCAGGCTAACCAACTTAATCATGTTCCAGAATACAAAGCACTTTTACCAGGCTAACCAACTTCATCTTGTTCCAGAATACAAAGCACTTCTACCAGGCTAACCAACTTAATCATGTTCCAGAATACAGAGCACTTTTACCAGGCTAACCAATTTAATCATGTTCCAGAATACAAAGCACTTTTACCAGGCTAACTAACCTAATCATGTTCCAGAATACAAAGCACTTTTACCAGGCTAACCAATTTAATCATGTTCCAGAATACAAAGCACTTTTACCAGGCTAACCAACTTAATCATGTTCCAGAATACAAAGCACTTTTACCAGGCTAACCAACTTCATCTTGTTCCAGAATACAAAGCACTTCTACCAGGCTAACCAACTTAATCATGTTCCAGAATAAAAGGACTTTTACCAGGCTAACCAACTTCATCTTGTTCCAGAATACAAAGCACTTCTACCAGGCTAACCAAATTAATCATGTTCCAGAATACAGAGCACTTTTACCAGGCTAACCAATTTAATCATGTTCCAGAACACAAAGCACTTTTACCAGGCTAACCAATTTAATCATGTTCCAGAATACAAAGCACTTCTACCAGGCTAACCAACTTAATCTTGTTCTAGAATACAAAGCACTTTTACCAGGCTAACTAACCTAATCATGTTCCAGAATACAAAGCACTTTTACCAGGCTAACCAACTTCATCTTGTTCCAGAATACAAAGCACTTCTACCAGGCTAACCAACTTAATCATGTTCCAGAATAAAAGGACTTTTACCAGGCTAACCAACTTCATCTTGTTCCAGAATACAAAGCACTTCTACCAGGCTAACCAAATTAATCATGTTCCAGAATACAAAGCACTTTTACCAGGCTAACCAATTTAATCATGTTCCAGAACACAAAGCACTTTTACCAGGCTAACCAATTTAATCATGTTCCAGAATACAAAGCACTTCTACCAGGCTAACCAACTTAATCTTGTTCCAGAATACAAAGCACTTTTACCAGGCTAACTAACCTAATCATGTTCCAGAATACAAAGCACTTTTACCAGGCTAACCAATTTAATCATTTTCCAGAATACAAAGCACTTTTACCAGGCTAACCAACTTAATCATGTTCCAGAATACAAAGCACTTTTACCAGGCTAACCAACTTCATCTTGTTCCAGAATACAAAGCACTTTTACCAGGCTAACTAACTTAATCATGTTCCAGAATACAGAGCACTTTTACCAGGCTAACCAATTTAATCATGTTCCAGAATACAAAGCACTTTTACCAGGCTAACCAATTTAATCATGTTCCAGAATACAAAGCACTTTTACCAGGCTAACCAACTTAATCTTGTTCCAGAATACAAAGCACTTTTACCAGGCTAACCAACTTAATCTTGTTCCAGAATACAAAGCACTTCTACCAGGCTAACCAACTTAATCATGTTCCAGAATACAAAGCACTTTTACCAGGCTAACCAACTTCATCTTGTTCCAGAATACAAAGCACTTCTACCAGGCTAACCAACTTAATCATGTTCGAGAATACAGAGCACTTTTACCAGGCTAACCAATTTAATCATGTTCCAGAATACAAAGCACTTTTACCAGGCTAACTAACTTAATCTTGTTCCAGAATACAAAGCACTTTTACCAGGCTAACCAACTTAATCTTGTTCCAGAATACAAAGCACTTTTACCAGGCTAACCAACTTAATCTTGTTCCAGAATACAAAGCACTTTTACCAGGCTAACCAACTTCATCTTGTTCCAGAATACAAAGCACTTCTACCAGGCTAACCAACTTAATCATGTTCCAGAATACAGAGCACTTTTACCAGGGTAACCAATTTAATCATGTTCCAGAATACAAAGCACTTTTACCAGGCTAACCAATTTAATCATGTTCCAGAATACAAAGCACTTCTACCAGGCTAACCAACTTAATCTTGTTCCAGAATACAAAGCACTTTTACCAGGCTAACTAACCTAATCATGTTCCAGAATACAAAGCACTTTTACCAGGCTAACCAATTTAATCATTTTCCAGAATACAAAGCACTTTTACCAGGCTAACCAACTTAATCATGTTCCAGAATACAAAGCACTTTTACCAGGCTAACCAACTTCATCTTGTTCCAGAATACAAAGCACTTCTACCAGGCTAACTAACTTAATCTTGTTCCAGAATACAAAGCACTTTTACCAGGCTAACCAACTTAATCTTTTTCCAGAATACAAAGCACTTTTACCAGGCTAACTAACCTAATCATGTTCCAGAATACAAAGCACTTTTACCAGGCTAACTAACTTAATCTTGTTCCAGAATACAAAGCACTTTTACCAGGCTAACCAACTTAATCTTGTTCCAGAATACAAAGCACTTTTACCAGGCTAACTAACCTAATCATGTTCCAGAATACAAAGCACTTTTACCAGGCTAACCAATTTAATCATTTTCCAGAATACAAAGCACTTTTACCAGGCTAACCAACTTAATCATGTTCCAGAATACAAAGCACTTTTACCAGGCTAACCAACTTCATCTTGTTCCAGAATACAAAGCACTTTTACCAGGCTAACTAACTTAATCATGTTCCAGAATACAGAGCACTTTTACCAGGCTAACCAATTTAATCATGTTCCAGAATACAAAGCACTTTTACCAGGCTAACCAATTTAATCATGTTCTAGAATACAAAGCACTTTTACCAGGCTAACCAACTTAATCTTGTTCCAGAATACAAAGCACTTTTACCAGGCTAACCAACTTCATCTTGTTCCAGAATACAAAGCACTTCTACCAGGCTAACCAACTTAATCATGTTCCAGAATACAAAGCACTTTTACCAGGCTAACCAACTTCATCTTGTTCCAGAATACAAAGCACTTCTACCAGGCTAACCAACTTAATCATGTTCGAGAATACAGAGCACTTTTACCAGGCTAACCAATTTAATCATGTTCCAGAATACAAAGCACTTTTACCAGGCTAACTAACTTAATCTTGTTCCAGAATACAAAGCACTTTTACCAGGCTAACCAACTTAATCTTGTTCCAGAATACAAAGCACTTTTACCAGGCTAACCAACTTAATCTTGTTCCAGAATACAAAGCACTTTTACCAGGCTAACCAACTTCATCTTGTTCCAGAATACAAAGCACTTCTACCAGGCTAACCAACTTAATCATGTTCCAGAATACAGAGCACTTTTACCAGGCTAACCAATTTAATCATGTTCCAGAATACAAAGCACTTTTACCAGGCTAACCAATTTAATCATGTTCCAGAATACAAAGCACTTCTACCAGGCTAACCAACTTAATCTTGTTCCAGAATACAAAGCACTTTTACCAGGCTAACTAACCTAATCATGTTCCAGAATACAAAGCACTTTTACCAGGCTAACCAATTTAATCATTTTCCAGAATACAAAGCACTTTTACCAGGCTAACCAACTTAATCATGTTCCAGAATACAAAGCACTTTTACCAGGCTAACCAACTTCATCTTGTTCCAGAATACAAAGCACTTCTACCAGGCTAACCAACTTAATCATGTTCCAGAATACAAAGCACTTTTACCAGGCTAACCAACTTCATCTTGTTCCAGAATACAAAGCACTTCTACCAGGCTAACCAACTTAATCATGTTCCAGAATACAGAGCACTTTTACCAGGCTAACCAACTTAATCATGTTCCAGAATACAAAGCACTTTTACCAGGCTAACCAATTTAATCATGTTCCAGAATACAAAACACTTTTACCAGGCTAACCAACTTAATCTTGTTCCAGAATACAAAGCACTTCTACCAGGCTAACCAATTTAATCATGTTCCAGAATACAAAGCACTTTTACCAGGCTAACCAACTTAATCATGTTCCAGAATACAAAGCACTTTTACCAGGCTAACTAACTTAATCATGTTCCAGAATACAAAGCACTTTTACCAGGCTAACCAACTTCATCTTGTTCCAGAATACAAAGCACTTCTACCAGGCTAACCAACTTAATCATGTTCCAGAATACAAAGCACTTTTACCAGGCTAACCAACTTCATCTTGTTCCAGAATACAAAGCACTTCTACCAGGCTAACCAACTTAATCATGTTCCAGAATACAAAGCACTTCTACCAGGCTAACCAACTTAATCATGTTCCAGAATACAAAGCACTTTTACCAGGCTAACTAACTTAATCTTGTTCCAGAATACAAAGCACTTTTACCAGGCTAACCAACTTAATCTTTTTCCAGAATACAAAGCACTTTTACCAGGCTAACCAACTTAATCTTGTTCCAGAATACAAAGCACTTTTACCAGGCTAACCAACTTCATCTTGTTCCAGAATACAAAGCACTTCTACCAGGCTAACCAACTTAATCATGTTCCAGAATACAGAGCACTTTTACCAGGGTAACCAATTTAATCATGTTCCAGAATACAAAGCACTTTTACCAGGCTAACCAATTTAATCATGTTCCAGAATACAAAGCACTTCTACCAGGCTAACCAACTTAATCTTGTTCCAGAATACAAAGCACTTTTACCAGGCTAACTAACCTAATCATGTTCCAGAATACAAAGCACTTTTACCAGGCTAACCAATTTAATCATTTTCCAGAATACAAAGCACTTTTACCAGGCTAACCAACTTAATCATGTTCCAGAATACAAAGCACTTTTACCAGGCTAACCAACTTCATCTTGTTCCAGAATACAAAGCACTTCTACCAGGCTAACCAACTTAATCATGTTCCAGAATACAAAGCACTTTTACCAGGCTAACCAACTTCATCTTGTTCCAGAATACAAAGCACTTCTACCAGGCTAACCAACTTAATCATGTTCCAGAATACAGAGCACTTTTACCAGGCTAACCAATTTAATCATGTTCCAGAATACAAAGCACTTTTACCAGGCTAACCAATTTAATCATGTTCCAGAATACAAAGCACTTTTACCAGGCTAACCAACTTAATCTTGTTCCAGAATACAAAGCACTTTTACCAGGCTAACCAACTTCATCTTGTTCCAGAATACAAAGCACTTCTACCAGGCTAACCAACTTAATCATGTTCCAGAATACAAAGCACTTTTACCAGGCTAACCAACTTAATCTTGTTCCAGAATACAAAGCACTTCTACCAGGCTAACCAACTTAATCATGTTCCAGAATACAGAGCACTTTTACCAGGCTAACCAATTTAATCATGTTCCAGAATACAAAGCACTTTTACCAGGCTAACCGCTAACCAATTTAATCATGTTCGAGAATACAAAGCACTTCTACCAGGCTAACCAACTTAATCTTGTTCCAGAATACAAAGCACTTTTACCAGGCTAACTAACCTAATCATGTTCCAGAATACAAAGCACTTTTACCAGGCTAACCAATTTAATCATGTTCCAGAATACAAAGCACTTTTACCAGGCTAACCAACTTAATCATGTTCCATAATACAAAGCACTTCTACCAGGCTAACCAA
Organism: Pygocentrus nattereri; assembly: GCF_015220715.1. Classification (NCBI taxonomy): domain Eukaryota; kingdom Metazoa; phylum Chordata; class Actinopteri; order Characiformes; family Serrasalmidae; genus Pygocentrus; species Pygocentrus nattereri. Next base: position 32,530,094 of record NC_051229.1, read on the forward strand.
CTTAATCTTGTTCCAGAATACAAAGCACTTCTACCAGGCTAACCAACTTAATCATGTTTCTGAATAAAAGCATTTGTGTCAGGTTAGCTAACTAACCACATTTCTGAATACAAAGCACTTCCACCAGGCTAGGTCAATAGTCATGTGTCCAAAAGCAAAATATTTGCCCCAGGCTAACTAACTAATCACATTTCTGAATACAAGGACTTGCACCAGGCTAACTAAATAGTTAATCATGTTTCTGAGTACAAATCACTTGTATCAGACTAGCGCAATAGCTAACTATGTTTCTAAAAATTACCAGGCTAGCTAACATGTTTCCAAACACTGCAAGTACTTGCACTATGCCAACTAACAAGCGAACCACACTTCTGAATAAAATGACTTGCATCAGGCCAGATTTACAGCTCAGTATCTGAATACAAAGATCTTACACCAAGCAAGACAATTAGCTAATCGTGCTACTGAATACAGAGTACTTGGACCATAGGTAGCAAACAATGTTTCCAAATGCAAAACATTTGAAAACATGCAAAAACTCCACAATTACAACTTCCCGATTGGGAAACAGGAACATCCGACTAGCGCATGTAGGCAGCATGAGAGCCAAAGGCTACTTTTCTCTGTATAACCCACCTTTTCCGTGAGTGCTGTCAAGTTGTAATAAGTCCCTACATCCACTGCCTGGAACCCATTTGTATGCTGCCTGCCCCCCCCAACTTCAGTACGGACGCTCTATTAATCCTGCTATATGAACAGTTACTCGGCCTGATGGAATCGGGCCCAACGAGCCGGACCCCCAGCCTGGGATAAAGCTCATTCATCTTTATTTGATTGGTGGCTGACGCGGGGGTGCGAGGGGGATGACAGAGGTTAAGTCAGCCAGTGCCCGCTGCCTGATCTTTCGCCTGTCCCCCCTTTCACTTCTTTAAGTGTCTTCCTGCTGCCAGAGAGGGGGTCGCTGAGGGTGCGGGGTAAGGGGGGCCTGATGTCGATTTCATGGGGCCACAAAGTGGAACATCCGATAACTTTTCTGCTCTGCTGCTTTCATGCCGTCTCCATTGAGGACATTATGCAGCGCCTTACATCTCTGTTGGTTCTGCTTGTGCATGGAGCCTTACTACTGGATATGAAACTATTCTCTCTCTCTCTCTCCCTCTCTCTCTCTCTCTCTCTCTCTCTCTCTCCCTCTCTCTCTCTCCCTCTCTCTAGTAGAAGCAACTACCTGTCAAATGTTTGGAGACATCTACCTTTTTATAATGGTTTTAACCCCTTCAATGTCTGGTTTATTCTCTAGGCCAGGGGTCGGCAATCCAAATGCTAAGAAGAGCCATTTTGTCCTTTCAACAAAAATGAAACCACATTGAGAGCCACAACATTTTATGTCCATTTAGGCTAAAAATATAATATAAACAAAAACGCAGACTTACTTTGCTCTGCTTTAAGCTTCAGCTCAGCTATAGCTGCTTTTCTCTCATCTCCAGCAGGAAACATTTCAGCTAAAGTAGAACAGCTTCAATGATCAACTTTTTACGAGGCTTCTCATTTGCCAGCTTCTTGTTTGAATTTTGCTGTTTCACCTTAAATGGTGCCTGAGGTGCTAGAACTGCCACACCATTTAAGGTGAAATGAGAGAATTCGAACAATAAGCTGGTGAATGAAAAAATAACTTCAGCTACTTTTTAGTGTTTGACAGTTTCTGACTGCAGATTAATCGTATCAAGAAACCAGCCGAAATGCTTATGAATGCAAATAAGTCCATTCATCTCCAAATTATTGATATTCAAATTCAGTCTTTCTCTTTGTCTTAGCTAGCTATGATTGCTGTCTGCGTTGCTATGGTAGTCTATGTGCCAAACTTCCAGGTTCAAAGGTGAAATAACTGCAGAGCTTTATTTTATTGAAAAGAAGGAATATTTTATTTTTACGTACAAATCTTATTCTGCTGTGGAGCCACAATAGGGCAGGCTCATGTTGCTGACCCCTGACCTAGGCTTATTAGTCAGCAGCAAATATGTTATGAGTATGTATTCATTTCCATTAACTTTATTCAAAACAGCCAAAATAAGTTGTTATTCATTTTCAGAGAATTTAAGGATATTTCTAAGGAGATCAGTTTCAAGATGATCCACTTAAAAAATAACAAAGGGGAAGTTCAAAGGAAAATAAGTGAAAACACAGAAATGGAGTAGATCTAAACGGATGTGTAGCTGTCAAAAAGTCATTACTGAGAAATGCAAATAAAAAAAAAAACAATAAATTAAACTGACCACCCCAGAGTCCAGACCTCAACATCACTGAATGTGTTGATTGTGTGGAATTAATTGGATTGCGAGAAGCAGAAAATGCAACTAACTTCTAAGACTGAACTTTGGAGGTTTGGAAAAATATCCCTGCAGATTTCTTTAAAAATGGACACCTGCAAATAATCAAGGCTGCAATGTATTGAATGTATCTTTTTTCTTTGTACATAAAGACCATTTCAACTGTCAAAATGAAATAAAAAACGATATCTATAACATATAAAACACGGACAACACTAACATGATTTAGAGAAGTTTATATTTAGAGATATTCAGAGATGAACACACAAATAAACATATGTGCCAGTATTCGTGACAGACCTGCTCAAATCTAACAGTAATATTAAACCAATCTGCCAAATTACTATGAAGGCACAACCTGCTCTTCAACACAAGAAGACACTATGACGAACACGTAGTTGAGTGTTGAAGATGAATATATAGCCAATTGATTAATCTTGATGATTGCTGATTAATACAGATCTGCTTTATGCAAACAAAACCTCTGCAAGTATTTTGTTCTTATGTGATAGTGAGACAATTTGGGTTTCTAACTGAGGCAGCAGCCAGTTCAGCTCTCATCCCAGGGGCCGGTTTGACATCAGATCCAGCTCGCTTTTTAAATATTCATGTTGTCAGTATTGCTCCGCATGTCTGATGAGCAAGAGCATTTGAACATGACGTGTTGCGCAGTTTCTTCTGGAGAAATCATGCGTTTTGCACAGAGCGTGTGACTGTTTATTTTTTGAGCGTGCTGGAGTGATTAGCGCTGTGTCGGCTCCGGTGCGACTGTAAGATCAGATTCCTCTGCTTTCATTACACCAGCCATGATCTCATCATCACACACACACACACACACACACACACACACACACACACACACATACAGAGTTTTGTTTTTTATACAGTGCCAGGACATGAAGTCATTTGATATATGTCCAATTTATGTAGGGTATCCTAAAGGTATATGTAGGTACTCTTTTGTAGAAATAATGTATCGCTTATGTGTCATAAACATAAATGTAAGTAATATGTCCATTAATTAGTAATTGCTTAGTTATTAAATATGTTATATGTTATATACACTTGTGTGCGCCACTTATGTGCACCTCTTTTAGTACATATAATTACATTTATAAAATAGAACATTTGAAATAAACCTGTTTTGTTTCTGTTACAAAGCCAGTACCTGTCCTAAAAGTGTAGGAAAACAAGCACACAAATCCACACCCACACACACCCACTGAGTACTTGTGTCTGGATTCACCCCACAATACTGCTCGCGTGTTCAGCCCTCCTTCGATTACACACACACACACACACACACACACATTGGGCCACTTTTACAGGAAGTGCTGCTACATTAGTTCCATTACATTAATTACCAATGTTTAATTCCTACAGTGGAGCACGTGAGCCCTGCATGACTCATACACAACTGTTTCCATCCCGTCTTTAAATAGAGGAGGCGCCCTGCTAATGGTGCGCAGTCGATAGAGGCCTCATTTTCACCCCCCGCAGCATTCAGGTTAAATATGAGCACTTTATGAATCCAGGGGCACGGAGAAGAGGGCACTTCTTACAGACAGAGTTTATTGAAAAAGCAATATTACACTTATTTTAAATCTAATCAATCAGTTGAGCAGACAAGCCCATTTCTGCTGTGTAGAAAAGAAAAATGCAGTTTTTCAAGTCAACAATTCACAAAATGCTGAAGGCACGAATGAGCTTTCATACTCTAGATGTGTTTAGCATCTAAAGGTTACTGCTTTAGTTTTGCACTGGAGCTATGAGGCTAATGTAGCTAGCATGCAATGGAAGCTCATTTTCTATTTACCTTTTTCACTTAAACATAATTTTTCAACGTTTTGGGGCTGAACTGGATGAAACGATTATTCACCCTGCAAATGAAATCTGTGTTGAAAGCCTAATTGCAGAATAGCAACCTCAATGCTGTCATTAGCGTCTGTAAGCTAGCTGCTGTTTAGAGCAAAACAGATCCATTTCTGTAAAAGGACATGAAGGAGACACTTACATTGGATTTTACAAAAAAGCTAGTCCAGCAGAAAGGCTAATCCTGATACACATACTCATCCTCATTCAGGCTAAAACAAAGCCAGACTCTCTGCATGTGTCCCTATGGAAGCAGCTTAGCCTGGCCAGGTTCAAAGAGGTATGGTCATCTTTTGATGCTTCCGGTAGCCTCTTTGTCCTGACACACATCAGATTTCTACAGTGGTTGCAGGTATTATCGGATCCAGGCCGGAACTAATAGCTCTTAGCTGAAGGTATTACACAGGACACACGTGAAGACGTCCTATCAAAGCTCCGATATCTCTCAGCTGCCCTCTACAACACTCTACTCTCTATTTTTAGATAGATATATGTAAATGAGCTCTGTTATGACTGGATACCCTGTGTCATTTTTCATTCAGAAAGCAGTCTGGGCTGAACATTCCTGATTAAGTGATTAAGTGATTAAGTGATACTTTTTTGATCCCACAACCAGGGAAACTCCACCTCCACATTTAACCCATCCGTGAAGTGAAACACCACATACACACTAGTGAACACACACACACTAGGGGGCAGTGAGCACACACTTGCCCGGAGCGGTGGGCAGCCCTATCCACAGGGCCCGTGGAGCAGTTCGGGGTTAGGTGTCTTGCTCAAGAACACAGTCATGGACTGTCTGGGGATCGAACCGGCAACCTTCCGGTCACAGGGCCAGATCCCTAACCTCCAGCCCATGACTGCCCCAATGTGTGTGGATGGAGCTAAACCTCTGTAGGGTGAAAATATGGAAATAGCTTTTTAGTGAGCTTTTTTAGCCTTTTAGTGACAGCTTTTATATCACTGCTGTTGAAAGAAAACCTTGTATCTCAGTTTTTTTCACTTTTCAGTTGTCCAAAAATGACTTGCGAAAAAAATCTGGTTCCATTGACTTACATTAAAAGTCAAGTATGTTTTTTTCCTTCTCCTGTAAAGTTACCATTTTGGAAATATGAAGTTTTATTCCAACAATAGCGATATATGGATTGGGAGGTGGGGTTATATTTTGTGTAATTTTAATATATATTTATGCACTACAGTAATATGCAAATGTTTGACTAGTTTATTGACGTTCAAAGTGAAAACAAGTTAACACATCGACAGGGAAGACATTTAAATATGCCATTTTCCTACACATTCTAGTGCACAGTTTTTATTGATTTTCAGGTACAGGAAAAGATTAAATGCAAAATATAATATTTGACCTATGGTCATGAGCTGTGGGTAATGACCGAAAGAACGAGATCGCGAATACAAACGGCGGAAATGAGCTTTCTTCGTTGGGTGGCGGGCTACACGCTCTGCGATAGTGTGAGGAGCTCGGTCATCTGGAAGGAGCTCAGAGTAGAGCCGCTACTCCTCCGCATTGAGAGGAGCCAGCTGAGGTGGTTCGGGCATCTGATCCGGATGCCCCCTGGACGCCTCCTGGTGGGGGTGTTCCAGGCACGGACTACCGGGACAAGAACCCAGGGCCGCCCTAAGACCCGCTGGAGGGATTATGTCTCCAAGTTGGCCTGGGAGCAGCTTGGGGTCCCCGGGAATGAGCTGGAGGAAGTTGCGGGGGACAGGGTCATCTGGGATTCTCTGCTCTCCCAACTGCTACCGCGACCCTGTTTGGACTAGCGGGCAACGATGATGGATGGATGGATGGAAAATATAATATGTGCCATAACTTTTAACACAGACCTATTCCATGTAGAGGATGAAAACGTCTTATATATATATATATATATATCTGTTGTCGGGAACAAAACCTTGTATTTACGGTAACTTTAAAGGAGAAGGAAAAACATACTTTACTTATCTGTATCTCTGATGTCTCAATTTCTCTTTATATTTGTTCAACATCATTTGAACATAGCAGCTGCCATTTACAGTGGATTAATCTTTTGAGATGATTGGACCAATAGAAGTGCTCCAAATGAATAATAAAATTAAATCAATTAAATAAAATTAGAATAAAATCTTTATAATTTAAATTATGAGAAAACAAAATTTTTGCATTCCTTTGTACCATTTTAGCATGTTGGCTTTATTTTATTTACATCTTTTTTACAGCATTTTTCCTACTTAAAAAGGACCATAAACATTCCTGCATAATTCAATGCCTGACATGTAAACAAATTCATGGTGTGTAATGGCTCATTGCACAGAAACATACAGACTGATTTCTTTACAGTGGTGCTGACAGGAACCAGGGGTCACCATGTCTACAACGCAAACATAGCCATTTTATTTACTATACAAAACCACCAGTGAACCTACATGTGTCTTCTGAGTTTCATATGTAATGTTAATGATGGTAAAATAGTGGTAAATCTGACTTTGCCTAAGAATGTCCCACCATGTTGTTTCCTATCACCACCACTGTGATCACCACCACTGCTTATCTAGAACGGAACATTTCACACCAAACCTCTCTGAATGGCTTTTCATGACATTTCAAAGATTTATGCAGAAATTTTGAAACATGTCCTGAAATCCCTCTTTAATTGAAAAGTCAGGCCTTGATTGATATCACACAGCTTGGTGGCACTGTTAACATCCTCAATACACAAATACACGTGCGATAAACGTCAGATGGAAGGACAGCACTGGCAAGCAATAACTCCAGCTTTGTCACCGTTTACATGAAGATGCCATGCTCCATCAACCATGTGACTCATGCACAAGCCCATAGGTTGAAATTGTTTAGAGAGTGGGAATGAGAGAGGAAGAAAAAGACAGCGAGAGACAGAGAGAGAGAGGGAAAGCCAGAGGTGGACAGACAGACAGTAGCTAAGCAGGCATGTAGCCTGTAGTCACTGCATATAATGGATTTATCACATAGCTTATTTCATGCCCTCTGCTTTTGATTTATGAATTTTGATTCCGGGGCCGAGGCCTGCACATATCGATTGCGGGAAGTGTCAGACAGGCAGAGGGTAATTCCACTTTAGATGGGGGGTGGAGGGGTGAGGGATCCTTCTACACCCATTCAACTGTCAACCACTTAAAGAGACAGAAAGCCATCACTTTGTATGTGTGTTCATGCTAGGATTAGATACAGCTCATGTAAAGTGGCAATGTAGAGGGGTCCAAGCACTCAAAATATCATTCAAGGCTGTTCTGGAGCTCCTGCCACTGGAGCATATGATTTAACAACTTCTCAGGCAGACATTGCTGAAGGAAGTGTGCCTGAGTGGGTGCACGTCAAGACTGTGCAGTTTGGAAATCATGCCCTTTGAGGTTTGGTTGTTCTGACTTCACGAGACGAGACAGGGATAATGGAATGTCATGCTGTCAGGTTCAAGCCTGATTAGGGAGTGTTTGTTATTTATTGATTGCCTTTCATGGCAAATTATCTATGCACAGGTCAGCACTGGCGTTTTATTCATGGGCCTCCCGATGGCCGCACACTCTCCTATCCTCCGGCTAAATCGATGAGCACAAATAAAATGGAATTTTAAAAAATGGGAGGGCGAAATTAGCAAACATCTCAACACGGCCGAGCGACACGTGCATATGTTAGCATTTGGACAGCTTGCGTCCAATTTAGCCGACTTCCTTGATGCCCTCGTTTCTGCACGATTTCCATTATAATTGCTTTTAATGTGCCTTTAAATTATTCTCTTTAGCATTAGAAACTGGAATGTCCAGTTACATTATGCTGCCTGGACTCACCCGGACGATCTGGGAAAGCAAGTCTCAGAAGTTCCAAAGGAAGTTGTTATCAATGGAGTCGAGCAATTCACAGCCTCTTTCATCAGACTCTAGTAAAAGTGCCTCAAAGCTGTGGATTATAGGGACTGTGCATACATCATAATTATAGGATATATTTAATTCTGTCATAATGTTTCTATAAATGGAGGAATTCAGAGAGAAACATAGCCCTCATCCAATGACAGGTTTAAAAGCAAGACCTTAAGACACATTTATGGTTAACAACCAATTTCCACTCCATATAACACAATAAGAAAACCTCATGACTACATTTCTTTCAGTTTTCAGTTCACACTGTTTGAAAGCATAAGCTGCACATTACATTTTGTCTCCAATTAATGATGAATGGTAGTAAGACTTTTATGTTTTTAAAGTAATGTGAACAGATGATAAGTAAACAATTGCTTTTCAAAAGTTGCATTGAGTTCCTTCAAAGTGACATTAACAAATGATTTTTTTAAAAAGTTGAATCACATTTATTTTTTCTTTGAAAGTAAAAGATAATAATACTTTAATGTAATTTTCTTTTTTTTAGTTCTTTTCTTTCTTTTAAAGTGACATTAACATTACAATATCTTTAACAATTTAGTTTTTTTATTGACAAAATAAATTGAGTATTTAAATTTCTTTAAGTATATACATTTCTTATTAAAGCAATATTAAATGATGATCATTTTTTGGTTTAAGTTGATTTTTGAAGTCATGACATCATGCTTCTTTTTTCTTTATTTTTTTTTAAGTGAGTAAAATTAAGAGATGGTAATGTTTTATTTTTTATTTTACCTCTTTCTTTTTTAAGTGATATTAAAAATGTTAAGAATGGTTTTAATTTTTACTTATTATGTAAAAACACATTTTAAACATTGTTTCCTTTTTTGAGCTACTTTAACAGATGTCTAGAACTTTTTAAATATATTTTTAAAAAGTTGCATTATGTTTGTTTTTGTTTTAAATGTTTAAGTTTTATGTTTTTTTTTAAATCTATTTGATATTAACAAATGATAAAAACATATTAAATGTATTTAATTCGATTTTTCAATTGAAATTAATAGATAATAAGTTACATTTTTATTAATTGGGTTTTTATTTATTTCTAAAGTGATGTTTAAGATTTTTTCTTTCTTTTTTTTAGTTATGTTCTGTTTTTAAATGATACTTTCTAAAGCGATATTATTATTTTTTTTGCTTTACTTTTTTTTTAAAGTCACATTATATCACATTATTTTATAGGAATATTAATAGATAAGTTTGTATCAACTTCTAAGTTGATAAGTTTGGAGATTTTGCTTTTTATTTCTTTGAAAAGCAACAATATATTTTACCTTGTATATAGCAATTTTGACTTGTTCAGTAAAGTGACTCGTTCAGTAAAGAGTACCAACAAAGAGATGCAGCCATGATTTTCCTTTCTAACATAAGACTGAAACACATTGGTCAGATTATCACTTGTATTCACAGGTAGTGATGTAAGTAAAACATCCAGAAGAGTTATTGGTAGTTAATCTGACACATTAGGCCTTCAGTTCAGCTCCTGAAGCCCTCACCAATGAGAGTTTGTTTGGATGTTTCTACATAGATATCACACAAAAGAAAAATTCCTGCTTGTTTGGATGCATTTTCATTGGTCATTTCAAAATTGAACTGTTTCATTTCCAACCAATACTGAACACTGTACAGGGCTACAAAACTACTCTAGTACTACAACAATATTATCACTACAAAAAGGCCCTGAGAGTTCCTTACTGTAATATGCCCAGTAGTATGTGACTTGGACACAGCTATGGTCATCCAAATTTTTAGACTGTGTATATCCAGCTGTGCTTTGGTTAGAGAATAAATGTGAATGAAATAAATTAATTAAAAAAGAAAGAAGACAGCAGAGACAGCACTTCTCTCTTGGAGTGTATGTGTATGTCTTTCCTGTATCACCTAATGATCTTTGCTGAAACAGCTTCCAGATGCGCTGGGCTACTCTGTGGCTCCGCCTTCCCCAGATGCCCGGTCTGTTGGGGGCGGGGCTAGGCGCATTTCCCTAATCACTGACTCCCCATTCTCCTGAAGGGCAACTTGTATTAATAAAGCCTTTTCATGTGTGTCTCTTTGATTAGGGGGTGGGGCTGGGGGCAAATGGCTAATAGCTAAGTCATGGCCAGAGGAAGAGAGAGGAAGAGGCTCAGCCTGGCTCTGTATGCACTCAACATCTTTAAAACACAAGCAAAGTGGAAGCAAACGTGATTATTAAATGAGGGGGAAATGGAAAATGACACTGGCTGGAGTTGCAGTGGTGTGTAAGAGTGATATGTAGGGGAAAGAGGCCCTAAGCAACGTCCATCCTCAGGGCCCCCACCCACCCAGGGAGGAATGTGGGAAGGTGTTTAGAGTGCTGAAATTTTAAACAGCAAATATGTGATGTCATGTACATTGTGATGTAATGGAGAAAATGATGCACCTTCTTTTGATACAATTTTTTAAAATTTCTATTTAATATAATACTTCATAAGTTAACGACCATGTAAACATATTGTAGATTTGGCATTTGGCAGACTTTATCAAGAATGACTTACAATTTGATCATTTTACATGGGTTAGAGAAAGTAGTGTTAGGAGTCTTGCCCAAGGTATAGTGTAGGCAAAGGATTAAACCCCACTCTACAGCGTACAAGGCAGAGGTGTAACTACACTACAACAAAAACACATGAGGCCATTTTTTTTATTTTTCAACGGGCAGCAAGCAATGCCCAGCCAAGCACTACCCCAGCATGAAACACATGCAAAGCTTACCCTCCTTCAACACAACACAACTGCGCTTACAACATCAGCAGTAACAACTACTATTATAGTCCGTTTTTATTCAGCAGAGTGACACCTCCCAGGAGCCACCTTGCATCGCCACACAGCTAAGCTCCCTATGGCAATGCAGCTCATGGCAGACGCCACATAGCCTCTCCCCTTCAATGGCTGAACAGTGAACCACACAGCCCATTGACAAAGTCTCTGAGACACATGGAATCGCAGCATGCCCACAAGTGCAGTGGACACCATCCTGTCCTCTCTAGTGACCTTAGCGCAGTGGTTCCTCTGGGTGCACTGTCCTGCTCAGCCGAGCACCAGCTCAATGGACGTCCACTCCATTGGTGTGCCAGAGCAGAGAGACTGAGCGGGGCACTCCTGGTGCTACTTCAGCTGTGTCTCAGTTGTCCACTGTGTTATCAATGCTGACAAGGGTTGCTTGTGCACACTGCCCACGGGTCTTGGAAATCCTTTCACCAACATTGGTCTGGCCATTGCTTTGCCTTTGCTGAAGTGCCTGTTGAGGATCAAAGAACATTTACCTGATCACTCTATCCGTATCTCCTTCTGAGCTGATGCTACAATATAACATCATGTGTATCTGCTCACTCTGCTCTTGGTAACACAGTACTTCAACCCTTCTAACATAGACATAACGATGCCATAAACATGTCAGGGCAGATGTTATATGCTGTCAAGAGTTGTCATGGTTATTTTGGTCAGTAATATGACAGTGTCAGGTTATCATTACTGGTAATTGTCATGACAGATGGGCATAGTGTTTGATGTGATAACAACTTATGTGACATGCTAATTCCAGTCATCATGACGTCAAGCATCACAACAAAATGCCCACCCTTTATTTATTTATAACAGAGATTATTTAACAGGTATTTTGCCACACCTCCAAAGTTCAGTCTTAGAAGTCTCAAATCTCAAATGTATTGAGTGATGCTGAGGTCTGGACTCTGGGGTGGTCAGTCTATTGTTCACCTTCTTTGTTTGATGTGTCCGTCTTCTTTTCTCAGTGAGGCTTCTTAACAACTACACATCATTTCAGGCCCATAGCACTGAGTCGTGAACTCGCAGTGGAAGGATGGATGTGGATATCATCAGATCTGAAGCAAAAGTGGAGCTTGGTTTTCTCTTCTCTCTCTAAAGGACGAAATGTCAATCATTTGAATGTATTTTCCACTTAAAAAAATATTAACGAAAGCCATCAAACCCAAAACCCTGTATCATGGGATATTTCCCTGCCAAAATATCAAAAATAAAAATCAAAGATTTCAAAGAAGTGTGGGCTAAAAATGAAAAGTTGTCACCTTATTTAAAGATTTGGGGGTGTTTCATTAAGTTGTATTAAGTCAAAAAGTTGGAAACAACAAGATATTGAAATAACAAGATAATAATTTAGAATAAGAAGATATTAAGTTGAAATTACATCATAATATCTTGAAGTAATCACACATCTCTGAATAAAAATAACTTGAATTTACAAGCTACTAATATAAAAAAGTGATATATTAACTTGAAATAACTCAAAAATATTTCGTATTGTATATTGAGTTATTTAGTTGAAATTGAGATATTAATCAAAATGGAATAAAATCTTGAAATAACAAGATAATGCAAAATTGCAAAGTTACTATAGTTGACAAAACAAGTTATTGTATTGAAATAAAGATAAACATAAAAATACAAGTTACTAAGTTGAAATAAGGACAGAGTGCTCCAAAAATATGTTCACACCTTTTTTTTCTTGCATATTCTCTCATATGCAAAAAATATTAAATAGTAAATAATAACTAGTAACAAATAATTCTAAAAACAATAATGAATTAATTACTTTATTGAAGAAAATATATGCGTTGGGGTCCACATACATGGTTTGGAGGCCTTAAGTGATGGATTTTATTTTAAATATTCCTTTCACACATGCTTATAATAAATTTACTCCTAAATTGTGTCTCCATACGACTACGTGTTATTTGCCTGTTTGTTTGTCACTGGTAAAGATAGTACCGATACCCACAATCAGGGGTGTAGATATTGCCTGATGACTGCTGCTCCTGACCACATTTAACATTTTTGCCAACTGGCTATTTTGACCATTTATTTTCTATTTAGCATTTTTTGCAAAAATTTCTATTATTATGGCCAGAGTTTCTTAATTTTGGCCCAAGATCCCCTGACATGGTGGCCTGAGTGGCCATTACAAATTTGTATATCTGTCTACCCCTGCCCATCCCACCGATCCCACCACCCTTTAGGCAGGGGGATCTGGTTGAGTGTCACTCTGCATTTGTGATTCTGCTGGACAGTCCGGTGTACAGGATTGCCTTATTTGGGCTCATATGAGGCTGCCATAGCTTATTTCAGCTCAGCTGTCATGACTGCAATGAGCTACCGGTGGCTCAGTATTCAGCCTGTCAACAACACCCTCCCGAAAGCCCACCGCCCCCCCCCAATGCAGCAGGTCATGATAGAGCAAGATGGACAGAGCGCCTCAACTTAAAGGGATATTTAGGCCAGAAATCACATTTACACATTTTTCCTCTTTACCCCAAACATCGTCTATCAGCCGAGTTTTGCTCTGGAGCTACGCGGCTAATAAAGCTAACAGGTAACAGAAGCTGAAAGTCACCAATTATTATTACTTGCCTCAAACTGCGTGACCTCCTTGTTTATACACTCATTGTCCATTTTATCAGCTCCACTGACCATACAAGTATACTTTGTAGTTCCACGATTACTGACTGTAGTCCATCTGTTGCTCTGCTTACTTTGTTAGCCTGCTTTCACTCTGTTCTGCAATGATCAGGACCCCCACAGGACCCTCACAGTGCAGGTATTATTTGGGTGGTGGATAGCACAGTGTGGGGACATGTTAAAGTGTGTTGTGCTGGTAGATCAGACAGTAGATTGCAATCTGTGCTGGTAGATCAGACAGTAGATTGCAATCTGATTCTCATAGCTTAAGTAATATGCAAATCAGCTCATTTACAATATTGTACAAAAGTCAGAGCTCACCCTTCATTTATTTCATTTGCAGGCAAAAATGGCCATTAAGTATTCATCCATTTTCATCAAGTTATTTATATTGGGATGTGTAGCTGTTAAGAAGCTGCTGGTGTCCTCAGAACAATAGACTGACCACCCCAGCATCCAGACTTTAACATTGCTGAATGTTTTTGGGATTACTTGAACGGTGACAATCAGGAAATACAACCAACTTCTAAGACTGAATGAAGAGTGAGTCTCCTTAAAAGAAAGGTCAAAGGACAAAGAATGGACACACTAAACACAGAAACGTTTGGCTTTACACAGTCAGAAAAAAGGGGTTACTGTACTGTACAGGTACAATTTTGTTTATCAAGATATAAACAGTGTAAACACCATCAAAATTATAAGATGGTCTGTAAGGTCCAATTTTGAAAAAAAATTAAGGTCCACTACCACTATCACTTTCTGGATTTTTGTTATGATATATGGTTGTTGAGGCTTCTGTGTAATGATTAATATGAGCAAATAAAAAAAAAAAATTAATTTGTTTGTTATAAAATAAAATAAAAAGTTAATTTCAAATTGAAAAACATTTAAACTGAACAATTCCTAAGTTTGTGTGTCTGAACGTTACCCTAAGACATGGTTACACCACTGTGGAACAGCCTGTAGGAATAAATGTGTTAAAGAGTGTAAACATATTTCAGCCGATTTTACATTAACAATCTATCACACCAAAATATCACAACCCCCTTCAAAACAAGACAGTCAAATTTCAGGGTTTGATCATTTGTGTTACATTTAAGTGCTAGTTTTCAGTAAAGGTGCACTGATATACTAAACTGTATAGTGTAATAGCCTGACCTCAGTTACAACTAACATTATTAAATTTATCCAGGTTAAATTGTTGAGATTAAACGACGATTATGTTTTTGAACAGTATAAAGACCATAAAGCACAAAACCATAAAGCAACATGTTGGGAATTCATGTGTTACTTTAAGGCAACATTTGCATTTTGACAAATTTCCATTACTTTATTATCAAATAAAGTACATTAGACAACTAAACACTAAACTTTCTTCTTCTGTTATTGTGAATCTTGTTTCTTCAGATTGTGAAATGACAGAAAAAGGCATTTCAGACCAATTGTGTAGAGAGAGACCCAGATGAACCATAAGATGAAGGCCACAAATAAGGGACTTAACATGGATTCAAGAGAGTCATACGACAAACAAAACCTCTGCTACTGGTTTCCTCAGGGCCCGGACTCTTTTATAAGATACTGCATCATAATTAAGGATGGATTGTGTGAGTGTAAAGAGCAAAAAATAGAGGCAACACTGTACCATAGAAGGTTAACTGGCAGGTGCCAAATGGCTACTCAGTAAGAGTTTCATTCCTTTATTTAATGTTTACTTATTAATTAATTGACTTACAGAATTAATTTCAGAATATTAGAGGATGGAATAACCATGGACATGTTACAGCGACTGAACAGCTTAAGTCACTGGAATGCGTATCACTGCTATTCCTTCAAAGCCTCACTGATAGTGTGTATGGTGCTTTACTTAACTAGAGATTTCATGGATATGATACAAGTTACATCAGTTATAATGCCTGACAGTAATAATCATGTAATAATAATCTGCCTCAGGACATGGGATTTCCACAGCTTATCCTCCCGTCACACAGAACTAGAGCATGCTCAAACTGATTAAGCCCTTCTTAATGGATTAACAGATATGATTCATAAACGGCTAAATTAATCTTTGTCCTCCTTGGTAATTGTAGTTTTGTAATGGTGTGGTTTAAGATGTTGGATGTGGTGGATTCAATGCGCTGTGGACAATGCATCCTCTGTCAGACTTGGCTTAAGAGCTTTACATCATAAGTAGTGTTCTGGATAATATGGGCCAGATGGACGCAAATAAAATATTTTGAGAATATTTCAGGTGCAAAAAGATGTTTCTTCAAGGTTCTTCAGTAAAACAAAGGCTCTATATAGAACCATAAACACTTAAAGAATCATTTGCATGCTTCTTCAGACTAACTGAGAGCGTGTTGTACATGGTTCTATACAGAACATTTCTGAAAAAGTTTCTGTATAGCACCAAAAAAGGTTCTTCTATTGATACAAGCTTGACATTATAACAAAAGCAGATTTTTTTAGAGCTATATAGAACCCTTTTCAAAAATATATACCATATACAGCACATTCTCAATCAGTCTGAAGAACCATTTCTTCATGCACAGAATCACTTAAGCATGCACATGGTTCCTTGAGTGTTCATGGTTCTATACAGAACGATTGTCTTTACTAAAGAATCAGTAACGTTGAAGTCTGGACTCTGGGCTGGTCAGTCTATTGTTCTGAGAGCACAAGCAGCTTCTTTGTTTGATGTATCCTTCTCCTTTTCTCAGCGAGGTTGGTCTTGACAGCTACACATCCTTTCAGACTCATAGCACTGAGTCGTCTTTTCAGATCTGAAGCAGCTTGATTTTCTACTCTTGTCTCAAAACGAAAGCTTAGTTTATCTGATGGAAGAGCCTGGTGGTCTACCATGTCTTCCAGGTGGTTGTTAGGAATCTCATTTTCTCTGTAGCTTACATAGTAAGGCTTATTACTCAGTAACTGCAGTGACCTCACTGCAAAATGGTTGAGCTATCCTTAGGTTATAAAACTGGCAGATGGAACCTGGTCATTTAAGGGGCAGTCATGAGCTGGAGGTTAGGGAACCAGCCTAGTGACCGGAAGGTTGCCGGTTTGATCCCCAGAACCGACAGCACATGACTGAGGTGTCCTTGAGCAAGACACCTAACCCCCAACTGCTCCCCGGGCGCTGCGGATAGGGCTGCCCACCGCTCTGGGCAAGTGTGCTCACTAGAGTGTATGTGGTGTTTCACTTCACGGATGGGTTAAATGCGGAGGTGAAATTTCCCCGTTGTGGAACTAATAAGGGTCACTTAATCTTAATTAATGAGCGTCTGACCCACTCATACCAGTGCAACAAACACTAACATGCCATCATGATACAGAATCAGTGTTACTGCAGTGCTGAGAATGATCCACCACCCAAATAGTACCTGCTCTATGGTAGTTCTGTGGGGGTCTTGACCTTTGAGTGAAAGGGGGCAATAAAGTAAGCAAAGAATCAGATGGATTAACATTCTGTAATTGTAGAAGTTCTATATGGTAGACAGACCTGATAAAATAGACAAGGAGTGTAGAAACGAGGTTTAGTGTTATGGCTAATCAATATAGACTTGCTCATGTGGTTTCTGACACTGCTTAACATACTATTGTCTATAAACATGGACAAAAATATGTGGCATAGCTAAGTATCATTTATCTGGAAGGCTTAATCGGTCCACACTTTTGTCCTGCACAACAGTCCGGGTAAAGGGGAAATTATGTAAAGTACACCTCATTTAGGCCTCTTGTTTGAGGGCCTCTAAGAAACGTCCCTGCAACCGTGACACGCTAAGAGAAATGTACCGGAAACTGTTTCTGATTTTGTGGAAGGGACGTTCCTGAATAATTCTTGGCTACATTCTTTGTGAATTTGTTTAGAGGAAACTTCCAGGAGGTTTTAGGCTTTGAGCTTTTCAGTCTCCAGAAACGAATAAGTGCTTTTTTTTCTATTATTTCTTAACCTTGGAGGGACATTGAGCTTGTTCCACAGCCTTGCAGTCAAACAGGAAAATGCGTACTGTCAAGCCACAAGCTAAAATCTGAGCTGAGAGGCTTCCGAGGCATGTTAAAAGTCACTGCTGCTTTGTTCAGACGAAAGGGGCATTATGACAGCGGTCGGGCTGTGGCGCTGATGGGTGGAAACGTCGAGGTGTCTCTCGTCTCCTGTCAGGGCTTCTGGGTAATAACGCGCCTGTACGTCTGGCAGCAGACGGAGCGAGCGCAGGATGAGGGCGGGCAGGAGGGGAAATAAAAAACCCCCACACAACAACGACAACGAAAACAACAACAAAACAACGGCAGAGGAGACGGAAAATGTGGGCTTGCGAACAAAGGCGCTACGCTAGCGCTAAGATTGCTTGCCTCTGGGGTCAGTTGTGATTTCACGTAAGAGGGTAATGTTTTGATTGTCACAGATTATACGCTGCTCTCAGCCTGGTGACAGTTGCTGGGATAGTGGAGAGAGAGAGAGAGAGAGAGAGAGAGAGAGAGAGAGAGAGAGGGGGAGAGAGAGAGACAGACAGATTGAGAGAGAGAGAGAGCGAAAGAGCGAGAACAGAGAGCAAGCAAACAACGCATCAAGCAAAAAAGGGAGGAGGTGTTGGATTGATTTTCTTCCTTCTCTGGCATGAAAAGGTCACTTTGATCAATGCTGCATAATTGGGACTGTATTAGGATCATATTGGGTCATTTTACTGTTTAATGATGAAATATTAAATATTGGGCAGCTAAGATTGCAGTCATTAGCGAGCACTTTCAATTATGGCCCTTTAATTAATTTGAACCTGACCCAAAATCCAATACTTGCACATAGACAGACATAAAGGCACTCTCCTCCAAACCACAGCCACTAGGCCCATCGGATCCATTTACAGCCTGATTGACAAGCATAGAGCTGTGGTCGCGTTCCAGAGACAACAGGCTAAAAATACCCTCTTCCGTCTGTGTTCGGGCTGATCGTGTCAGGGTTCGGTTTCAGGAGAGAGCACATTGTACAGGTAACACTGCTTATCTAGCAGTCAGTGCTATTAAAAGACTAGTAGAAGTTTAAGGAATTCTTCGCACTGCTAGCAATGCTAATAATAAATATATCAATGAAATGACAACGAGAGACCATACAACTGAATACTAGCTAGCTGTTAGCTTTCACTCAGCATTAGCCGTGTGTTAGCATTCTGGAGTTTCACTCAGCATTAGCCGTGTTAGCATTCTGGAGTTTCACTCAGCATTAGCCGTGTTAGCATTCTGGAGTTTCACTCAGCATTAGCCGTATTAGCATTCTGGAGTTTCACTCAGCATTAGCCGTGTGTTAGCATTCTGGAGTTTCACTCAGCATTAGCCGTGTTAGCATTCTGGAGTTTCACTCAGCATTAGCCGTATTAGCATTCTGGAGTTTCACTCAGCATTAGCCGTGTTAGCATTCTGGAGTTTCACTCAGCATTAGCCGTATTAGCATTCTGGAGTTTCACTCAGCATTAGCCGTATTAGCATTCTGGAGTTTCACTCAGTATTAGCCGTATTAGCATTCTGGAGTTTCACTCAGCATTAGCCGTGTGTTAGCATTCTGGAGTTTCACTCAGCATTAGCCGTGTTAGCATTCTGGAGTTTCACTCAGCATTAGCCGTGTTAGCATTCTGGAGTTTCACTCAGCATTAGCCGTGTGTTAGCATTCTGGAGTTTCACTCAGCATTAGCCGTGTTAGCATTCTGGAGTTTCACTCAGCATTAGCCGTGTTAGCATTCTGGAGTTTCACTCAGTATTAACTGTGTTAGCATTCTGGAGTTTCACTCAGCATTAGCCGTGTTAGCATTCTAGAGTTTCACTCAGTATTAGCCGTGTTAGCATTCTGGAGTTTCACTCAGCATTAGCCGTGTTAGCATTCTGGAGTTTCACTCAGCATTAGCCGAGTTAGCATTCTGGAGTTTCACTCAGTATTAACTGTATTAGCATTCTGGAGTTTCACTCAGCATTAGCCGTGTTAGCATTCTGGAGTTTCACTCAGTATTAACTGTATTAGCATTCTGGAGTTTCACTCAGCATTAGCCGTGTTCGCATTCTGGAGTTTCACTCAGCATTAGCCGTGTTAGCATTCTGGAGTTTCACTCAGCATTAGCCGAGTTAGCATTCTGGAGTTTCACTCAGTATTAACTGTATTAGCATTCTGGAGTTTCACTCAGCATTAGCCGTGTTAGCATTCTGGAGTTTCACTCAGCATTAGCCGTGTTTGCATTCTGGAGTTTCACTCAGCATTAGCCGTGTTAGCATTCTGGAGTTTCACTCAGTATTAACTGTATTAGCATTCTGGAGTTTCACTCAGCATTAGCCGTGTTAGCATTCTGGAGTTTCACTCAGCATTAGCCGTGTTAGCATTCTGGAGTTTCACTCAGCATTAGCCGAGTTAGCATTCTGGAGTTTCACTCAGTATTAACTGTATTAGCATTCTGGAGTTTCACTCAGCATTAGCCGTGTTAGCATTCTGGAGTTTCACTCAGTATTAGCCGTGTTAGCATTCTGGAGTTTCACTCAGCATTAGGCGTGTTAGCATTCTGGAGTTTCACTCAGTATTAGCCGTATTAGCATTCTGGAGTTTCACTCAGCATTAGCCGTATTAGCATTCTGGAGTTTCACTCAGTATTAACTGTATTAGCATTCTGGAGTTTCACTCAGTATTAGCCGTATTAGCATTCTGGAGTTTCACTCAGTATTAGCCGTGTTAGCATTCTGGAGTTTCACTCAGCATTAGCCGTGTTAGCATTCTGGAGTTTCACTCAGTATTAACTGTGTTAACATTCTGGAGTTTCACTCAGCATTAGCCGTGTTAGCATTCTGGAGTTTCACTCAGTATTAACTGTATTAGCATTCTGGAGTTTCACTCACCATTAGCCGTATTAGCATTCTGGAGTTTCACTCAGTATTAGCCGTATTAGCATTCTGGAGTTTCACTCAGTATTAGCCGTATTAGCATTCTGGAGTTTCACTCAGTATTAACTGTATTAGCATTCTGGAGTTTCACTCAGTATTAGCCGTGTTAGCATTCTGGAGTTTCACTCAGTATTAACTGTATTAGCATTCTGGAGTTTCACTCAGTATTAGCCGTGTTAGCATTCTGGAGTTTCACTCAGTATTAGCCGTATTAGCATTCTGGAGTTTCACTCAGTATTAACTGTATTAGCATTCTGGAGTTTCACTCAGTATTAGCCGTATTAGCATTCTGGAGTTTCACTCAGTATTAGCCGTGTTAGCATTCTGGAGTTTCACTCAGTATTAACTGTATTAGCATTCTGGAGTTTCACTCACCATTAGCCGTATTAGCATTCTGGAGTTTCACTCAGTATTAGCCGTATTAGCATTCTGGAGTTTCACTCAGTATTAGCCGTATTAGCATTCTGGAGTTTCACTCAGTATTAACTGTATTAGCATTCTGGAGTTTCACTCAGTATTAGCCGTATTAGCATTCTGGAGTTTCACTCAGTATTAGCCGTGTTAGCATTCTGGAGTTTCACTCAGCATTAGCCGTATTAGCATTCTGGAGTTTCACTCAGTATTAACTGTATTAGCATTCTGGAGTTTCACTCACCATTAGCCGTATTAGCATTCTGGAGTTTCACTCAGTATTAGCCGTATTAGCATTCTGGAGTTTCACTCAGTATTAGCCGTATTAGCATTCTGGAGTTTCACTCACCATTAGCCGTATTAGCATTCTGGAGTTTCACTCACCATTAGCCGTATTAGCATTCTGGAGTTTCACTCAGTATTAGCCGTATTAGCATTCTGGAGTTTCACTCAGCATTAGCCGTATTAGCATTCTGGAGTTTCACTCAGCATTAGCCGTATTAGCATTCTGGAGTTTCACTCAGCATTAGCCGTATTAGCATTCTGGAGTTTCACTCAGCATTAGCCGTATTAGCATTCTGGAGTTTCACTCAGTATTAGCCGTATTAGCATTCTGGAGTTTCACTCAGCATTAGCCGTATTAGCATTCTGGAGTTTCACTCAGTATTAGCCGTATTAGCATTCTGGAGTTTCACTCAGCATTAGCCGTATTAGCATTCTGGAGTTTCACTCAGCATTAGCCGTATTAGCATTCTGGAGTTTCACTCAGTATTAACTGTATTAGCATTCTGGAGTTTCACTCAGTATTAGCCGTATTAGCATTCTGGAGTTTCACTCAGTATTAGCCGTATTAGCATTCTGGAGTTTCACTCAGTATTAGCCGTATTAGCATTCTCGAGTTTGCCTTTTAGATTTTGTTTAACCAGTAGAAATGTTATAATGAGTGAAAACTAGCATGAACTACATGGCATTACCAAAGTTTTTGGTATTACAATTAGCACTTTAGTGCTTACCATTAGAACTTTTGGAGCTATTTCTTAGATACTAGCAAATGAGCCTTTGCTGAATTTCATTCAGTGTTAGCCCTATTAGCATTTCAGAGTTTACCATTTGGCTTTTGTGTAACAAAAAAATAAAGAAAATATTATCATAGTTCTATAAAATTCTCTGTGGTGATAGTAAATGAAACCTAGCACGGGCTAACAAGTTTAACAAGAGATATTAACAAAATTCTCTGAAAATGGTAACACTGCTGTTACTGAGTGAAAGACAGCATTGAGTTAGATAACATTAGTATTGATTGTCATATATTGTACTGCACTTATGTATTGTAGTGTATTGTATTGTATTGTAGTGTATTGTATTGTACTGTAGTGTATTGTAGTGCATTGTATTGCATTGTAGTGTATTGTATTGTAGTGTAGTGTATTGGTCTGTAGTGTATTGTAGTGTATTGTATTGTAGTGTAGTGTATTGTACTGTAGTGTATTGTAGTGTACTGTATTGTATTGTATTGTAGTGTCCTGTAGTGTATGGTAGTGTACTGTATTGTAGTGTATTGTACTGTAGTGTATTGTAGTGTATTGTATTGTAGTGTAGTGTATTGTACTGTAGTGTATTGTATTGTATTGTAGTGTACTGTAGTGTATGGTAGTGTACTGTATTGTATTGTAGTGTATTGTACTGTAGTGTATTGTAGTGTATTGTATTGTAGTGTAGTGTAGTGTAGTGTAGTGTAGTGTATTGTACTGTAGTGTATTGTAGTGTACTGTATTGTATTGTATTGTATTGCATTGCATTGTATTGTAGTGTAGTGTAGTATACTGTACTGTACTGTATTGTATTGTATTGTATTGTATTGTATTGTATTGTATTGTATTGTATAGCATTGTTCTTTGTTCAGCGCTGTTCCTTTCTCTCTGGGTACCAACAGTGACTTTTTGCTTCTAGCAGTATCTGAGGTCAGGACCAGCTTTCTCTCTAACCTGTTATTAACTATCAAAGATACTTTCTCTAGATACACAAAGCACTTCTTGTAAGTCACTCTGGATAAGAGTGTCTGCTAAATGCTGTGAATGTAAATTACAGTAGCTTTGAGCTAATAAATATTAGCCATCACGTCTCACTCAGTAATAGCCACATTAGCATTTCAGAATTTATCATTTAGCTTTTGTTCAACAACATGAAAAGCAGCTTCTACTGATGTTAACATAAGTGGAAGCTAGCATGAACTAGAGAGCTTTATGGAGGTAAATACTCGTTGTCTGTGAGCTTCCTGTTAGCTGCTAGCTAAGTGGCTCCAAGCTAATTTCTCTCATTGTTATCCCTGGAAGCATTTCTGCCATCAAGGACAAAAGACTTGTTCAAACAGTGAAGCACCGTTATGCTTGTTCTAGGTCTTGTAATGCTTTAGTTAAAATGAAAGAATTAAAGTTTGCAGAAACCAAAGATTAAACTAAAAGTTGGAGAACACTTTTCCCCTCTTTCCGTTTTCTCAGTTCAAATCTCTTGCTGCAAAATTAGTAATGCAGTTCATCAAGTCGTGAAATGGCTTCGGAGGAAATATTCCATCACTGTCAAACTGAAACGCTTTCATTCTTATGAAGTGCTGCCTTTTCCAGTGTTGGTGCTGCATTGCTTACTTCATTGCTTGATATACCTGCTGAGGCTTCACCTACTTGAGACCTCACACTTGGTCAGTGCAGCCAGGGCTAGGTCAGAGTCAACAGGGCATCCAGAGGACAATGACCGGATGGGGGTGGGGTGGGGGGAGGGTTGGGATGGTTAGGCAATGGACTAAAAGGCTTCTAACGATGTGCATGGACTCAAATTCCCATAATGACATGGGCTAGATTAATTATGCTTGCAAAGGGTCATAATTATCCATGCGATCTCCATGCCCCTGCACTTAGCTCATGAATCAATACAGCCGCATTTCATCTCTGCTGCATTTATGCACATATTTGCTTCTTTATTTTCACCCCTTTTCTGGAAGTGAGGCACAGGTTGGCTGCTTAGCTTCTCCATTTTCGGTTTGTCTGCTCCAAATGAGGACTGGTGAGATATTAATGTCTGAGCAGTTTGAAATGTATCTGGCCACACATATGAGACTTTGCAATACCACCACAATTAACTATGAACTACGATATAATATCTTGCAATTAGTAATTACATGGCCCTATTAGACACAGACTTATTAAAGCATGAAATATTTGTCTAGACTCAATGATTCCCAACTATTCAATTTGGTCTTTGGTCCAGTTTCACGTCATTTCTATTTTTAATCTGAGATGCTGGAACCACTCGTATTATTGTACGAGTAAGCAAGGTCCATTGAAGTCCAGGAGCTCAGCATGATAACGATTCAATATGCAGAGCTTATCCAGGCTAAATGTTTTAGGAGTTGTAGGCAAGCTTGTTAAAATGAATTTAAAACTCATTTCGAAGAGCTGATAATCACACATTTTGCTATACTTTTGTTTTAAAGCATGATGATGGTTAGCTGTCATTGTCGTTATGTAATCTAATGCTATCATTAATGTTACAAAGCAGGCGCTATTAGAAATGTGAAATTTTGTTCAGCCCCGGGTTCAGTGTGGTCCAGTGTGGTTTTGGGCCAGGGTGTACTACAGTCAAATTCAGATGGAGTCTGTCAGGCTACAGAGAGGCTACAATCAGGTTCAGACAGAATTTTGCTGAGATGCAGTTGGGCCAGGATAGACTTTTGTTGGACTATAGTTGGGCTCAGAAAGAACTTTGTAAGACCCCAGCGAGGTTCATACATTTTGTTGATCTACAGTAGGATTCATACTGAATTTTGTTGGCCTACTATTGGGTTCAGACAGAATTTTGCTGAGATGCAGTTGGGCCAGGTTAGACTTTTGTTCAACTATAGTTGGGCTCAGCAATAATTTTCTTAGACTCCAGCGAGGTTCATACAACATTTTGTTGATCTACATTAGGATTCATACAGAACTTTGTTGGCCTACAGTTGGTTTCATGTAAAAATTTGTTGGCCTTCAGTCAGGTTCAGACAGAATTTTATCAAAATACAATTGGATTAAGACAAAATTTTGTCAAACTGCAACTGTATCCAACTTTGCCATATCAGAGTTCTATGGTCTATATTTAAGACAGAGCTCTAACCATCTGGATGGCAAGCCTCTTATGTCATATTTTGAGCAGGTCTTTGTTTGTTCCCCTTGTATTCTCTTGATATGAATCAGACTCTTTGCTGTAAGAGGCTTAGGATTAAGCTGCCACAGCTGCATGATACTGTATGACCTAGGTGGCCTCCCATGTTTTCTTCTCTAATTCGTACTGGTGTTATGATGTTGTTTACGCACCACAAGACCTAATCGGACTCATTGAGAATCTTCAGACTTTGTTTGAGTATTTATAAACAGTTCCCTATACATGTAAACATGTATACAAGGTGGATAACATCTGCTTGCTTATTAATCAATGCTGTCCCAAGTGAAGGCATTAGTTGCTTAGTGATAAGGACAAATCGATGGAGTGACCTTTGCACTTTCATACTGTAAATGCTGAGCTTAGTTAAAGAGTGTGGAGTTACATACCACTTAGCCTTTTTATCTATCTGTCTATATCTAGGAATACATATATTAGTAATGTTGAGGTCAGGACTCTGCAGGCTACTGGAGTTCCATCATGCCAAAGTCGTCAAACCATGTCTTTATGGACCTGGACTGAGGACAGGCGGTTTTTATATACTACGTTTCAACACTCTGCCTTGCCACTCTGTTGCTGCTCTTACACTCTCAGAAATAAAGGTACTGAACTGTCATTGGCCACTCTTGTCACTGGAGTGGTAACCTTAAGAGTGCATCTCAGTACCTTTAGTCAGAGAACGTAACTGTACACACCCCGTCTCGCTTCCAGACTTTTTATTTTATTGTTCTGTTTTAAAACATTAGGTTATAAACAGGTACAAATATGTCATTTTCACCTGGAAAATCCAACTGGGCACTAAAACCACTGCTGTACCTTTGAGGGTGCATTTATACGGTTTGTACCTTGATGAGCAAAAACATATACCTGCACTGAACCTTTATTTCGAACAGTGTCGATGCTTCCATTTCACAATAATAGCACTGACAGTTGACTGGGGCAGATCTAGTAGGGCAGAAATTTCACGAACTGACATGTGGCAAATGTGGCACCCTTTAACAGCACCACATTTAATGTTATGTAGCTCTTCAGTATGACGCTGCCAGTGCTTGTCTATGCTGACTGCAAGCCTGTGTGCTTAATTTTATATAACTGATAGCAATAGATATGGCAAAAACACCTAAACTCAATAATTAGGAGAGGAGTCCACTTACTTTGGCCATAAAGTAATATTGGCTGGTATAATCCATATAATCGCTGGTTTGATCCCCTGAGCCAACTGGACGTGACTGAGGTGCCCTTGAACGAGACACCTAACCCCCAACTGCTCTGGATAGGGCTGCCCACCGCTCCAGTATGTTTGTGTATGTGGTGTTTCACTGCATGGATGGGTTGGATTGAAGAGGTGAAATTTCCCCATTTTGGGACTAATAAGGGGTAACTTAATTTAATTTGTTGTCTTGTTGTTTCCTGGCTGAAATGTATACATTTTTATTTTTATTTAAAAACATCCTTTTTTGTTTTAGTTTTTGACATAGTTTGAAAATGACTGTGACCTTTTACATTATTTGTAAATTTTATAATGAAAGGATGAAAAGAAATGATTCAAAATTACGTGGTAAAAAGTTTGGTTCCATTGACTTACATTAATGGTAAAGTATGTTTTTTTTCTTCTCCTCTAAAGTTACCGTTTTTTACAAGGTTTTGTTTTGACAGCAGTGATACATTTTATATATATATGTATATATGTGTGTATATATATATATATATATATATATATATATATATATATAAAATGTCTGTCTTTCTGTTTGTCTGTCTATCCAGCTTACTTTCTCTCTCTCTCTCTCTCTCTCTTCCTCTCTCTCTGAGTCTAGGAGCTGCGGCCAGAATGTAATTTTCTTGGAGGTAAGCAGCAGCCCCGGCTGCTTTATTTAATAAATCTCTATGAGATTGTGGCCCTTCAAAGTCCCATCGAGGCGGGAGAAAAGCGAGCCTGCCGTAATCGGGACGTCTTAATTCCTTGACATAAACATAAGCCTGGGATTAATGAAGGCCCTCAAGATCCGGCAGAAGGGCGAGAGATTGCTTATCGATCCATATCAAAATTTTCATGCTAATCCCGGCGAGAGGGCCCCGGTGTCTGCTATCAGAGTTAATAATCTGATTTCTAGGCTGTCTGAGACAATTCCAGCCAGTGTGAGGGTCTAATCACACCCCTCCTCCGTCTGAGCCGGGCTGCCTCCCTCCCTCCTCTCCAGCCCATGGCCCCTGCCACCGGCCTGGACAGTGATTGAGGATATGATGGAAGCATGTTGACAAATTAAATTTTTTACATTTCAGAGGAGATTTGCAGCAGCAGGGGCTGTTTTGGAAAGGGGGTGAGGGTGGGGGAAGAGGCTGGAGGGAAGGGAAAGAAAGAGTGAAGGGGGGCAATCTGATGACCTCCAACCTCCTTATAAGAAGCGTACTTGCTACATGGATTTGTTTTTGTTTTTTTACCCAAAAACCTCCTCGTTTGACCTCTTTGGATCCTGACTAATAACAATTCAATGCTTAAGTTGCCATGAATGGAGGCAAACGGGGGCCGAGCTGAGAGTTGCATATGAGTCCAGCTTCCCTCCTGTCAAATCCCAATTTGGCTAAGCGGCGCTGAGAAAAGGTGACTTTCTTCAGAGAAATTGGATGAAATTGGAAAAATCGATTGCACAGTGTCATGCAACTCTTCGATGGGATTTTGTAAAACTACCCATTTTACGTGGGTTCATTTGAAAGAGCAATAAATGGGCCATATGTGCCGTTTATCTATCACATATTATTAGCTCGGCTGCAAGGTCACATGACTGGTCATGTGATTTTTCCCTCCTAAACAGAAACAAATGCGACTGGTGTTGAAAAAGCATTTTTCTCACCACAGCTTTTTTTTCTACAGATACTTTTTATGTCTTATTAACTCTTGCATTTTCTTCATATTATCTCTCTACTGCATGGAAAATGAAAGTAAAAAATGGATATGTGTGTATATTTATGTATATATTCAATGATCCTTGATTATTACATTCAACACAGTTGCACAGTTGTGCACAGGTCATTTTTATTATGTTGCCTCGAGGCAACATTGTGTAACAATGAGGTGAAACTATATAGACCCGTGTTCCCTGAAGTGGTGAACCCTGGCTTGTAACTGACTAAATCCAATCCATTGTCCTGTGGTGTTGCTTCTAGGCAACAAACATATTTCTGCACATTCTCAGAACAAAGAAAATGCATAATGAATGTTAAAAAAGAGGTTTAAATGTGCCCACTAATAGATAGTATAACCAAGCATATTTATTGACTTACTCAAACTCTTCCCTTGATTGTTTACCCTTTCATTGTCTTTAAATATGTATGATGTTATTGTAAAGTGAAGAAAATGAGTTTGTTGCCCTGAGGCAACAGAGGGTTAAATTAATATTATACACACTTTTATTCATAAAGCTACACTATGTATGTTTTGTAGATCCCTCTCTGGTGGAAAAGAGCAACTGCATACAATATGTGGATGAATATTTTACAGTGCCGATTGTGCTTCAGACTTCTTCCCTTAACGTAAGAATCTGATGCTTGTTGACATGTTGAAGGAGAATTCAAAGAGAACTCAGTCAAATCTTGGTACATTATCTAGTACTTTCCCCATATCTTCATCGGCATATTTGATATTTCATCATAATGATCAGTTTTGAAATTATGCAAGAGGATACTGGGATTGATGATATCTCCCATTTTTTACTCTTGGAGGATTAGTTACACTGCATTAAGACTAATGCTGCCATGTGGGGCTGTGTGTTTGCCTGGCTTGCTCTTATTATAAGTTGTTTACATGGTTCAAATCAGTGCTATATTACAGCCACCAGAGGGAGATTAAAAGGTGCGAATTTTGTGACTTATATACAAACTCTGTAATCAAACACAAACATCTTTAATAAAGATGATACTTTTATGGCAAAATAAAAAATGGTCTCCAGAGTGAATCTCGAGAAATATCTCTCTAATTTTTGTCCAGTATTTCTTTACATTGATCGATAGAAAGTATAATTTTATGATATATTATAATTATATAGTACTAATATGATGCTCCTTCTCTCCTTGTTCTTTCTTGCTTTCTCATTTGATCCCTCTCTCTTTCTGTCTTCCTGTTCTTTCTCTCTCTCTCTCTCTCTCTCTCTCTCTCTCTCTCTCTCTCTCTCTCTCTCTCTCTCTCTCTCTCTCTCTCTCTCTCTCTCCCCTACAGTAGTGGTAGTGAGTTTAGAGCAGATCCTTCGTCTCACTGTCGTTACATCCTTATTACTGTCTGCTCCAGTGATGCTTCATATCTGCATTTTAGAGCCAGAACACGCAGCCTGGTGACGTATTCAGTTTCAGAATCACCTCTACTTCTTTCTTTCTTGTTATCAGTGTGGAAGTCCTTCAGGTTTTTGTCCAAAGGGCAGGAGGTGGATGTTTTAAGTGCAAGTCACAAATTTGAGTTGAGTTAATTATTTATTTATTTTTATTTTTTAACCAAAATACGGGAAAATGTATCTGTTACAGAGACGGGTGTGATATCATTTCACCTGTGAATCTTTGTGGATTAATGGATTTTCCTTTAGGATCCTCGTTATTATGAATGTACCTATCAGCTCTTTTCTTTAGTCTAGCATGTAAAACCTCTTAATTAATCATGCTCCAATAAAGGGGGTTAAAAGCTTTTCTTGCTTGCTTCTTTCTTTATCTTCTCTTTTTCTTTCTTTCTTCTTTCCTTCCTTCCTTCTTTCCACACTATGCACACAGAGTTTTTAAACAGCTGATTTATTTATTCTGAACTCTGTGCACTAAAATAGGGATAAACCATGCTGTATACTGTATGTGTCTGTATGTATATACATGCATGTGTAACACACAGCTGAATATTATTGTCTTAGAGCCATAATTTGTTTCCATATTCCTCTTAATTCATGTGTTCGTCATTACAGGTATGGGCACTTTAGTGTTCAGTGTTCTCCATGTAAATCCTCCCAGTCACTCAGTGTCACCTGCTGGAGGAGAAGGCCATTCAGTCGGAGAGGACAAATGGTATGTGAAGCTGGACAGATGGTAGAAAATGACAGCGGGGCGAGAAAGGAACCAGTCAACGTTGCTTTAACTTTTCTCAATAATCAATCTCCTCATCTTGATGTTTACAAAAAAGAGTCGATAGCCGGGGAGAGGCCTTTGTGATTGGCTTTGATTTCTCTCACAGTCCAAATCAGACTTTATTCTGCAAGTCTATGACATTGATAATTCCTAATGATCTGCAGGCCTGTGTGCACAATGACGCGTTGGGCTCCTCCGCTGCGTGTCCTTCAGCCGCTCCAGCTGCAGCTTTGGCTGTTTAGGCTCAGCCTCAGATGCCATAGCTTTCAAACAGCACTGCCCAAAAGTGCTAATGTTGCTAATCATGAATGAATTCGAGTATGAGATAGTTAGCATGATGGGCT